>NC_056748.1:715006410-715048437 GCF_019279795.1 Protopterus annectens | reverse complement strand
CACAACAGTGAACTGAAGCATACATCCAAAGCTGGCTAAGAATGGCTGTATCTGAACACAGTGAAGGTTATAAATTGTGCCAGACATAACCCTGACTTTGCAGCATAAAGTGAAGCCACTGTGTGACCTCCAAGGGCTGTGCACATGAGCTGACCTTGAAATCTGGCAGAGTTGGGGGACATTTGTAGGGCACAGTGACCAAATAATGGCAAGTGAAGATGGGCCATGCTAGTATACCAAAAGCAAAGAAAGCCAGCAACAGGTGAACTGTGAAAATTATTAATTTTAATAATAAGACTTCATAAAACAGACCGGTTTCGGCCTGGAATTAACCTGGCCTTCTTCAGTGTTATAAAAAACGAAATGAATACAAGAAGTCTTAAATAATGACAGCCACATAAACAAATACACATGATTGGCTGACAGAAAATATCACTAATTTACATCATAAATATTCATTAAGCCCTGGATTAAACAGAGCACCCAATTTTGTGATTCATTTCTTTTCCTTAATATTGAGTTTATTATGCCAACCAGATTTGTGAGTGCGATCCCCAATAAGCTTATCAATGATAATAAAGTGAAATTTAGCTGACTGATGTTTAAGTGTATGTTTGTATAAGGCATTAGTTATTCTTTTACATTTGATGTCACTCAAATGCTCTGACATACGTAGCTTGAATGGTCGGGAAGTCTGGCCAATATAAAATGACTGACAGCTGCAACTTGCCATGTAAATCACCCAATCTGTGTTGCAATTAGCAAAGAATTTATTGTCAAAGACCATACTACTATTTCTACTGGTGAATTCTTTAGATTTCAAAATATATTTACAATTATTACAATGGCCACAAAGAAAGCAGCCAGTAAGTTTGTCACCCAATATAGTAGTTTGAAATAGTTGTGGTAGCATAGAGTCAGAATGATGCTTATAATGATTGAAGTGAGTCCCTAGGTTTTTACCTTTTCTAAAGGAAAATGAGCAATCATTTGGAATCAAGGTGTTTATTGCAGCATCCGCCTTCAATATGTTCCAATTGTCCCTGACAATATCTATAAACCTATTGGTATTTCTGCCAAAGGTTGTGGTAAAACGTAATACATTTGAGGACAATGGTTTGTCTTTATATTTCAATAGATCCTGTTTGGTAAGACCCAATGCATAATTCTGTGCCATGGTGACATAACCCGAACTATAGCCCCTATTAATAAATCTATCATGTAAGTCCTGGCAATGATGTTTAAAACTGTCATCATCTGAACAATTACGTCTAATTCTAATAAATTGTGATTTAGGAATGCTTCTTGCAATGTGTTTCGGATGATAGCTGGAGGCATGGAGTAGGGTGTTATATTGTGGGAACTTCCTATACACTTCAGTATTCAAGGTATGATCATCTTTTCTGGAAACCAAAACATCCAGGAAAGTAATACAATCCCGATCATAGGTAATTGTAAATTGGATTCCCCATTTGTTGTCATTCAGATATTCCATGAACTCACTGAGATATTCAATATCAGATCTCCACACCATCCAGCAATCATCCAAATACCTCTGCCAGATGTCAATTTCTGGCAAGAACAGATTATGGCTGTCATCATAAATCAGGATTTCTTCAATATATGCCATGAATAGATCAGCATAAATGGGGGCAAAAGACGCCCCATAGCAGTGCCTTTAATCTGTAGATAACATTCCTATCATAGAAAATCACATTTTTGTAAGCACATGTTCGGTAAGATTAATCAAAAAGGTGTTAAAGCCAGGTTGATAAATATTTGATTTATACAGCCAATATTCGATCGCATCCAAACCTGCCCAATGAGGAATATTAGTATATAAAGAGCTAACATCTAATGTACATAGCCACCAATTTTCCTCAATTTGCATGTCATTGATAATACTTAAAAATTGGGTGGTGTCTTGGATCCTAGATCTGACCCAAGAGAGCAAAGGTTTGAGATGCCTTGTCAAATATTGAGATAAGGGCTCAGTTAGTGATCCAATACCAGACACAATGGGTCTACCCGATGGATGTGAAAGATCTTTGTGTATCTTAGGTAAAAAATATATATACTGTCTAACAGGATCAGCAATAGTTAGATGTTTGAAAATCTTAGATGTAATAATACCATTGTCAAGTGCAGAATGTAAGAAACTATCAATTTGTTGTTTAAACATAAAAGTGGGGTCAAGTGGCATTTTGGTATAATACCTGGCATCACCCAATTGTTTGTGTGCCTCAATATCATAATCAATCCAATTCATAACAACCACTGCCCCACCTTTATCAGCATTAACAATCACCAGTTCCTTATTCTGCACAAGTTCATTCAAACAGGATATGTCAGACTCAGACATATTATTAGGCATAGGTGGGTCTGTACTAGATACAAATTGTAGATCTCTAAGTGCACTCTGTAAAAACAAATTAACAGAAGGGTGCATAGGGGGAGTAAACGAGGAGGCATGATATTTGAATTCATTCAGAATCTGTTGTTCCACCCCGTTATCCTGAAAAAATAATTTGAGGTTAATCAATCTGCAAAATGTAAATAAGTCTTGAGCAAAAGTATCTTCGGGTACAAAAAAAACAGGTATAAAAGATAGACCTTTATTGAGCAGAGATATTTGTTCCGGTGTTAAAACAGTATTGGAAATGTTACAAACATTATTACCAACAACAGAATTTACTTGTTCGTTAATACTTCCATGAGATTCTGAAGACTTGAAACTCTTTTTGTGTTTTCTAACCCCCCCCCCCTCCTCCCTCGGTGTGGTCTAAAGGGGATGTATCATTTTTATGTTTAGGAGTTGGGGACCCCATAATGTGCTGTGTTTCAATGTCCGTGCCGGATGATGTATCACAATCAGTAGTATCTGTCTGATTATCACGTCCTTTAAGGATAGAACGTGGACGTTTTCGTTTAGAAACTGGAATGTTCCTACTATGCATATCTTGAAACCTTACATGTCTAGTATACTTGAAGGGTTGTCCCCTCTCATAATCAGTTTGATCACAAGAGAACTTTTTGAGTTTTCTCTCTTTGAGTTGAGCATCAAAATTCAGCAAATCTGAGCTAAGTTTCGACAATAGTGCAGGATAAAATGCATCATCCTGATATTGATTATAACCTTCAATAAGTTGTAACACCTTAGTGGTCTCTTTATCAATAACCCTGGTATAGTACTCAGATAACGATTCAACAAATTTCATTGAACATTCTTGTTGAATAGATAACCATTCTGTTGTTAATATATCATCAGGTTCTGCTACTAGGGGCTGAATTTTTACTCTTAGACCCTTTGGACTCATGCCTTTAAGCAAATACGCTTTAAATAGTTTGAAGTGTCAAACAAAAGACCTAAGTGCTTTCATATTTTTGTTGAGATCACAGAATAATTTCTCACAGCACTGTTCAGGCTTCATGGAAATAACATTTCCTGTAGAATTGGGAACCTCGCCAATTCCAAAAGCTGCAAGATCATCCTTATCAGAAGATAAATTCAAAAATATTCTATTTAAATCCATGATAATAAAAAATTAGTCAAGCACAATTTTGAAAATAACCACGCCCTGTATAAAAGATTAATAAATCAGCAATTGGACAATAATGGCAACAATCCAATATTCAGGAAGAATTAGCCACGTCTAATACAGGACAATAATGGTATAACAAACCAATCAAATATAGGTATAGTGTCAGACACTCCAAAAAATAACTCTCTATTCCTGTGTACAAATACAAGAAATATATAATGTAGAAGGAGTCTAAGAGAAAAAAGACATATGGAGAAATATATGTGTAGATATGTATAACTAGCCACCCTGAACTAGATGAACAACCCAAGAATAGTGAATGACTTGTACTATTTAAGTTAACAAAAAATATATATTCTTAAGATAAAATATATATAGTAGCACATGTAACAACCACTAGATAATCTAAGTCCAAACTGTAGTTGTAGGTTTCAAGATAAAGTAGAACCAAACCAATTATTAGCACTAAACAAATATATTAATCCAGCATCAATACTAGTTGAACATGTATGCAATATATGCACAGTTATTAAAACACAAAATAAACAAACTAGCATGAATTGTACAAAGGACAGAAATCTAAAATATCTATAATCTGAATAAAAGATCCAAATATTCCAAAGGGTAGAAAACACTATCATTAATACAAAGAGCTAATGTAAACATCCAAATATTATTATTAATACAAACACTGTAACATTTTAAAGATGTCCAAAGTTTCCATTTGTGCACAAAGACATGAAAACAAAATATATAAATGGTGTTGGTTAATGTCCAAAGAGATATTCATAGATAACGCCCACACTCATAAACCAAGGCCTCGATTGTCCCGAAAGATTGTAAGCAATATTGCAGAGTTGAACGCCAAAACATTCATCAGTAACAGTTCAAGCACCCTAGTCTAATTCTTAATCCAAAGTTATAAACCAAGGCCTCGATTGTCCCGAGAAAGTTTAAGCAATATTGCAAAGTTGAACACCAAAGCATTCATCAGTGACAGTCCAGGCACCCTTGTCTAATTCTTAATCCAAAGTTCGATGTTCCGTTACAAAACAAACTGCCCCCTTGTATAGAATGCAACACTTGTATAAAGTACGACACTTTCCAGTATTAGATAAATAGTAATACACTACCCACCAAATACATGTATGGCATAATGAAAAAATTCAAAAAACTTCAAACAATTTTGTTGTTACAATAAAGTACCACAGTCGTCGATGGAAATCCAGTCCAAATAAGCCAATAAGCAACTCAAGATTAGGAGAGGAGAAGTAACCCTCGAGCTGTAGATGTCATCAGATGCCCAATACAATGACCAACGCAGCTGAAATAATTCAACAAAAGCGTAAATATGATACGTTACTCACAAAAAGTAACCAAAACCCCAATATTCCATTAATTCACTCAAAGGTTACTTAGGGTATAAGGATTGACGAAAATAATGAAAAGAAATAATCCAAATCGAAGAATGATGCAAGCCAGCCAAAAACGAACATGTCCTCACAGCACACCATGGGTCCCCAGCAAGAAATAGGATGTAGTGTATCAGAATAAAGCTCCGCTGCACGAAGGAAGTTGCACGGCAAAAAACACGTATTTCAAAAGTAAAGAACGCCAGCAACAGGTGAACTGTGAAAATTATTAATTTTAATAAGACTTCATAAAACAGACCGGTTTCAGCCTGGAATTAACCTGGCCTTCTTCAGTGTTATAAAAAACAAAATGAATACAAGAAGTCTTAAATAATGAAAGCCACATAAACAAATACACATGATTGGCTGACAGAAAGCATCACTAATTCACATCATAAATATTCATTAAGCCCTGGATTAAACAGAGCACCCAATTTTGTGATTCATTTCTTTTCCTTAATATTGAGTTTATTATGCCAACCAGATTTGTGAGTGCGATCCCCAATAAGCTTATCAATGATAATAAAGTGAAATTTAGCTGACTGATGTTTAAGTGTATGTTTGTATAAGACATTAGTTATTCTTTTACATTTGATGTCACTCAAATGCTCCGACATATGTAGCTTGAATGGTCGGGAATTCTGGCCAATATAAAATGACTGACAGCTGCAACTTGCCATGTAAATCACCCAATCTGTGTTGCAATTAGCAAAGAATTTAATGTCAAAGACCATACTACTATTTCTACTGGTGAATTCTTTAGATTTCAAAATATATTTACAATTATTACAATGGCCACAAGGAAAGCAGCCAGTAAGTTTGTCACCCAATATAGTAGTTTGAAATAGTTGTGGTAGCATAGAGTCAGAATGATGCTTATAATGATTGAAGTGAGCCCCTAGGTTTTTACCTTTTCTAAAGGAAAATGAGCAATCATTTGGAATAAAGGTGTTTATTGCAGCATCCGCCTTCAATATGTTCCAATTGTCCCTGACAATATCTATAAACCTATTGGTATTTCTGCCAAAGGTTGTGGTAAAACGTAATACATTTGAGGACAATGGTTTGTCTTTATATTTCAATAGATCCTGTCTGGTAAGACCCAATGCATAATTCTGTGCCATGGTGACATAACCCGAACTACAGCCCCTATTAATAAATCTATCATGTAAGCCCTGGCAATGATGTTTAAAACTGTCATCATCCAAACAAGTACATCTAATTCTAATAAATTGTGATTTAGGAATGTTTCTTGCAATGTGTTTCAACAAGGTATGATCATCTTTTCTGGAAACCAAAACATCCATGAAAGTAATACATTAGTTAAAGAATTCACCAGTAGAAATAGTAGTATGGTCTTTGACATTAAATTCTTTGCTAATTGCAACACAGATTGGGTGATTTACATGGCAAGTTGCAGCTGTCAGTCATTTTATATTGGCCAGACTTCCCAACCATTCAAGCTACGTATGTCGGAGCATTTGAGTGACATCAAATGTAAAAGAATAACTATTGCCTTATACAAACATACACTTAAACATCAGTCAGCTAAATTTCACTTTATTATCATTGATAAGCTTATTGGGGATCGCACTCACAAATCTGGTTGGCATAATAAACTCAATATTAAGGAAAAGAAATGGATCACAAAATTGGGTGCTCTGTTTAATCCAGGGCTTAATGAATATTTATGATGTAAATTAGTGATGCTTTCTGTCAGCCAATCATGTGTATTTGTTTATGTGGCTTTCATTATTTAAGACGTCTTGTATTCATTTCGTTTTTTATAACACTGAAGAAGGCCAGGTTAATTCCAGGCCGAAACCGGTCTGTTTTATGAAGTCTTATTATTAAAATTAATAATTTTCACAGTTCACCTGTTGCTGGCTTTCTTTGCTTTTGAAATACGTGTTTTTTGCCGTGCAACTTCCTTCGTGCAGAAGAGCTTTATTCTGATACCCCATGCTAGTATACCCCTTCCAGGAATAGTGACTGCTGTACTTCATTTAACAGGTACTTCAACAAACCATTGTGTTAAGGGTGTGCACACTTATGTAAACCACATATTGTATGCATTTCATTCAGCATCTGCATGACTAACACATTTGTTTGATACTGCATTGGATTGCACAGGTCATATGTCACTTATCAGAGGGGTGTAATGTTAACAAATACAATATTGTGGCTCCACTGCATATCATAGAAGAGGCTGGCATGTCAACAAAGGTGTGTACACTCCTCATATCCACATTAAGCTATGAAAGTTGTCAGTGCAACTGGATTTTATTGCACATACATGCATGCTGATGATGAGATCTACAAATCAAAGGACAGGCATTAATTACTGACATCAGTCCTCATATCATCCCAGGTATGTGTCAGGCAAACACATATGGACTGTGAGCAACAGAGCAAACATAACTGCCCCACATATAAACATTCAGCAATGGTGTGTACACTTGTGAGGTATGGTGCAGAGTACATCCCAGTGTGCTGTACAGGTGCGCAGCAATACTGTGTACATGGGTTCAGTGTGTTCCAGGGGAAGGGGCATCACCTACTAACACAACTCATGCATCAAAGAGATGTATAATGTTGGTAACAAGGATTAAGTATGGCTGCAGTGCATGCTGTTGACTGCCATATGTCATGCATGTTGACTGTTGAGAGGTCTGTGTAATATCTTTGTGCCACCTCACCTGTAAGTGTGTTTGTGTGCGTGTGTGTGTGTGTGTGTGTGTGTGTGTGTGTGTGTGTGTGTGTGTGTGTGTGTGTGTGTGTGTGTGTGTAGAAGTAAACCATAATGTACAGGTCTTAATTTACATTTCTTGTCTGACCCTTATCGATGGTGAGGTGGGTCAGGGTCCCTCCTGCAGGCAAACTGATGTTAGTGTCCAAACAGACTCTGACAATGATGATAGGCATACTGAGAAACAGGCAGGGTTGTCAGGGCCTGAATCTGTGCCATTGGTTGACATCACACTTTCTCCACCCCATCCTCACACACAGTCACAATGCCCATACATACCCCCATCACCAGTGGCCATAGATGAGGGACAGTTGGTGGGTGGTGGCATGGGACTGGAAAGCGTGGTGACTATGGCAAGTGTGTCTGTACACAGCAGCTATAGCCAAATGACTGGCGATGTCCCACACAGGTAGATGTACAGGGGTGCTCATAGGAGGGCTGCTGGCCATCATGCCCCTGGCAGACGTGCCACAGCAGGTGTCACCTGACGCATGTTTCGGGCCATCATGGAGGTACAGGCATGTATGGAACATTATACCATAGATAGTCTGAGGCTCCAGAGGGCTACTCTTCCTTCTGTCCATGATGACAACATCCGTGATCTTGCAGGTGCCCACCGTTATTTTGCAGAGGTCATGGATAGACGGTTGGGTGAGATGGTAGGAATCCTTGACCGTGTGGTGTCTGTGGTAGACCATGTGGTGGGAGTAGGGTGTCAGCCACATGGATGCAGGTCAGCAACACCAACAGGTGCAAGTCTACGTGGACATGTAAAAACTCACAGCTGCTCCCTTAGTGGCAGTACCAGCACCAGCACTGCAGGGGGGATGCTGTCCACACCACAACACAGAAGACCACGTGCACGTGGTCCTGGCCAGTCCCAACAGGAACATGGATCCAGTGGACAATTGTCATCATCAGGGGAGACTACCATATCTAAGCTTCTGCCTGGTAGTGCCCGTGGAACCCCTGGCAGGCACAGTTCCTGTGTGCATGGCCAGACATCATGAAATGTACACACTACCATGTACGGTCTGAAACTGTCCAACAAACGCCTGTATGAGGCAGCCACATGGCAAAAATGTGTTCAACAAACTCCTGTATGGGGCAGCCACATGGCAGAAATGTGTGCATACACACACACACACACACACACACACACACACACACACACACACACACACACACACACACACACACACATCACCAACACAGCTTGGGCACCTCCATACCTACACTCACCACGTCTGCAAAGCCCATTTAATAAAGAACCCCCTAACCCACACACATGGTGTCAACCAAATGGCTCTGGCTAGGCCTCTGGCAAACCCACAACACACCCTGTGTATATGATGATACCTGTACCACATCACTGTCATCCATACCATCGATGCAGGGACATGCTAATATGGTTCTGATGCATAGGGTGAATGTACTAAGGTTTAGCAATGTAATGCTGTTTAACATGTTTTCAGCTGGAATAATTAATGCTTACACATCAGAGTATGTAGCTGTACAGCCATGATGTATTATACCTGTTATTAACACTGACTGATTGTGGTCTCCATAATGTATTCAGTTTGTGTTGTAGGTGTCTATGTGTTAGCAGGATGTTGGTCTGCTGTGCTTTCCTACAAGGGGTGTGGCACTGTGGTGACACATTGACTGTGTCATATCCCGGGTACAACTGAACACAAGTAACAAGTCTGTATAACAGTTACTGCATGTGCCACATGGCTGATAAGTCTGAGGGGTGTATACAGATGAGTGCATGGTGGATGACGTAAGCAGCTCTTCTACAGTGGACAATGGTAAGTGTACTGAGTGGCACACACCAAATGTTTGTGAATAACACACAGAGATGCTTTAGTGTCGATGCAATACACAGAGAATACTGTTCACATGGATGCACTTCATTTTGCAGTGAACTCATTTTGGCCTGTGTAATTCCACCAGGACCAAAATGCCAAAACATCAGTAAATAATCATTCTGCCAGTTTAATGTCATTGACAATGGTACTGACAGGGTATATGTCCTCTTCCCTAGTGTAGTGCAATCCTGGAGTTGGTAAACATAAATGTGCTGGTGTGGGTGGCACAGCCCCCCACTTGGGATGGTGTGGGGTGGAGTAGAACCACACATAGTGTGATTAACTACTTAACCTGTTAACATAAACTGTACAGTATAACAGCATACTAAGTGGGGGGGATACACACAACAATAACCCCAATGTGGGTGGCTGTTCCCACAACAACCACACCCAACTATATATACCGACTCCAGTATCGCTGTACAGCTGTACAGTGGGGAAGAGGGCATTTACACATCCACTACTAGTTTTGATGGAATGAATTTCCACAAGATAATTGCTTTGAAATGTTACCTTTTGCCAGTTGGTTCTTGGACAAATGATCTCCTGGGACATATGTTTTCTGCAAACTGAAGTAGATCCCTTCACATACACACACACTTACTTGGCAACACTGAGAGTAGAACCCCTACCTAGGTACTTATTGCTACTAATGGGTTTGGCCTTAATTGCACACATCACAGAGCTTGTAGGGTGAGGTATGTCCTGAGTTTCCTGTTAAGTGAAGAACATCACCAGGCCTTGTACAGTATAGTAATGGGGGATGTACTGAGTGTTAATGAACAATACATAGTATGACATACTGTCATATACACACTGACAAACACATACATAGACACATTTCACAGACCTGGGTGTAGCAGTGCTAACTACCTTGTTAGTGAGTCCATACTGTTACAGAGTTTTTACACACAGCACATGCATCATTGGGCTGTATAGTGTAATCAGTTACCTGTATGGTTCATGGTGACAGTGGTCTTCATACAGTGGACCTTGGGACATGTACTGGGGTACCATGGTGTAAAGACAGTATACCCAGCACCCATCCCTCACATTGGATACTGTACTCTCTGAAACCCATGATAATGCTCTGACATACTCACAATCGCACATTGACCAGGACTCCAATACAAACCCTTGTCTATCTAATCAGTGCTACTACAGGGATATGCATTTATTGCACATACCACAGGGACAGTAGGGGGAGGGTTTGTCATGGCTCTCCTAATGTCAGCAACATCACAATCCCTTATAATGTATGGCAAGGTTTAGTGTATTTGGAGAATGTGTCCTCAGAATACTGTCTCCTACAAATATCCACACTGACACACAATTACACACACACACACACACACACACACACACACACACACACACACACACACACACACACACACACACACACACAGTCACATTTGCCAGGACTCAGAGGGTAAGCCACACCTTTCTACCCATTTGTAGAACAGTGTTATGCTGGTACTGCAAGCTCCAGGTAGCCCATAGGGTGAAGAGTGTAACAAGGTGCATTTAATGTGAATTACAGCAGCAGCCATTTCTAAGTATAGCAATGGGGGGGGTGTAGTAGGTGAGAAGGCCCTCAGAGTATTTTCAACTACAAGTTTGCAAACACACAGACACTGTTATTCTCAGTAATGCACACTGACACATTTGTCAGTACTGAGGGCCATAGGTGTAGATATTCCTAGGTGTGTACCAGGCTAATGTCCATGGAGAGATGAGAATAGTAGGGCATGTGGGTACACTGGTATCATGCCACCTGACATTTGTCAGCAGGCCATCTATCAACTGATGCCACTTGAGTGATCCTCAGGGTGACAGTTAAATTCAACATCCAATCATCTGGTTTCCTCTTGCAGAGGGCCAGTGAGGTGTTCCAATTGACATGTATGCAACATATATTGCATAACATGGCCAGTGCCTGGGTTAGGGACCTGTACCCAAGCATGTTCTGTTGACTGTGGTAGTCTGGTTGAGGCATCCATGGCATGTGTTGCATACAGGGTGGGGTTTCCTAGCTGTGGCATTCATAACATAGCTGGAGAGACATGTCAGTATTAGACAATCAGAGACTGCCTGTAAGCAGCCAAGATGGATACCCAACATCTGCACATCTGTACAGAGGACAGACAGAAATGAGTTAGCCAACATTTTATGCATTAGGATGAATGTTTAGACAGATAGACATCTGATACTGATAGGTATGCCATTACTACATAACAGCAGTCCTCAATTACATGTCCTAAACACATAGTAGTCTACAGTTAATATCAACATATCAGATCAATATCTAATAGGAGATACTTAAAAACATACAGCTCAAACACCAAGAACACAATAGTCAGTACTCAGAGTCCAGCTTTGCATGCAGGGGTGTATAGTTCCAGTACTACAATCTGCAATCTACTCTTACTTGGAAAAGCACTGTTAAAAGTAGTAATGTAATGATGCAATACATGCAAGTGTGACTGCATATAACCTGGGATACTACCCATGTATGAAACACATACAAAGAGAAAAGATTGTGGTACTAGCCATGTATACTCAGGTGTCCCATACAGTATACTCACACCCATTGCTACTGCAATGACAGCACATAGAAGCATGTTATGTACATGGAATTAAATACACTTGTTAAAGATGTCATTACCCTGCTATTTTATCAGACTGCAATGTGATCACTGGTTACCAGGGCTGAGCTATGCTTACCAGATGTAAGAATTGTTTAAATGTAAATGCTAAGCAGATTTGCGGACTGGTAAGCGAAGCCTACACAGTGAAAGTGCCTTTTCATTTAACCGTACATTAGCACCAATTACCTTCAAGCAAACTTGCACAAACCAGCTTAAAGATGCTCAAAACTGGCTTAACCACTCTGTATCCAACAGTCCTAGTTCTGCCTAGCAACAAAATAAACAGCTCTTGCAGGTCTTGGACCCAGGACCCACTAGACTATAGCCACAGCACTTAACCACTAAGCCATCTGAGCTGTAAAACTATCTGTTGCTTTTTCAAATATATCATTCAGTACATGTACTGAATAGTAGTGAACAACTGTTTTGACTACTACAATTGTTTACTACTTGTTAGTGAAAATAGTGTTGAAGAAGTCATGTTTTTATATCTAAATATACACATAGATAAATATGGTGGGATAAATCTGAGAAGGTATATACAACTGTCATGTTTACACATAAGGATATGTATATATATATCTATATATATATATATATATATATATATATATATATCTATGTATATATCTACATGCACATATATATTTATATATATATATATATATATATATATATATATATATATATAGGTCTACTTGAAAACACTGACATGCCAAAACACTGACGATGAGAACACCGAGACCAGAACATCAACAACTGAGATGACCGACAGTTTAAACGCCCGATGCTGAGAACACCGACATGTTAAGGTAAGTGTGCGATCGTGACAGACTTTAGGGTTAGGGGTGGGTTAAGTAAGTTAGGGTTAGGGTGCTGGTAAGGTTAGTGTGCGATAGTGACAGACTTTAGGGTTAGGGGCGGGTTAAGTGAGTTAGGGTTAGGATGCGAGTTAGGTGAGTGTGCGATAGTGATGAACCTTAGGGTTAGGGTTTGGGTTAAGGATAGTGCATAGATAGTTGTGTATGTAAGGTTTAGTGTAGGTTTGTAAGGTTTTTGGTGTGCTTGTGTGTGTGTTTTTCAGAAAAGGTATTTGTTTTGTTTTGTTGATTGTCGGGATTGTGGTTTGTCGGGCATGTGAAGTTTCTTGCTTTTAAACTGTCGGTCATCTCAGTTGTCGATCTTCCGGTCAGGGTGTTCTTGTCGTCGGTGTTTTGGCATGTCAGTGTTTTCAAGTAGACCCATGTATATATATATATATATATATATATATATATATATATATATATATTATATATTATATATATATATATGTATGTATATATATATATATATATATATATATATATATATATATATATATATATATATATTATATATATATATATATATATATATATATATATATATATATATATATAGCATATGCCCATAACATGTAGTGGAGTCATACCTCAGCACCATAACTCTCAACCTCTTAGTGCAAGGGGAACGTAATGTAAGTATTGCACTTATAAATGTAGAATGTTGCTACAGTAACAGGGGTTGTGTCAACAGACATGTGTAGGAAGGTTCTTCTGAAACTGACATGTATGCTATCAGTTACTGACAGACATCATATAATCATCATAGTGAAGTACCACACAAATCACAGTAATGATCCTGTGGAATACAGCAGAAATATGACCAATAAACATGGACAGTCTGAAACCATCTTGCCAGTCCAGAGGTATACACAAATCTCCTTAGTGCAAGACGTGTGGACCATGCCTGACAAAGGGGATGTTTACAGCTATGAAAATGGTGCTATATCACAAATACTGGAGTAGATAAGCTCACACAGTTGATGCATTCATACCCTCCTGTCTGTCCTAACAGATATTAACTAGAGGAGCAGAGGGTCCCAAACCCACATACTTCCCACTAGTTATTGACATACATCATGACAGCATCCCACTGTTTTTTCAGAAATACACAACACATATGCTGGCCAGGCAACAGTACATTTGACAAATATCTGGACATAACATCACACTAGGTAAATACACTGAGCTGCTAGGCATGTCACCAAGCACTTTCTAAACTATAGGCAGACTTCCACAACACTAACCCTAGTTTCCTCTGGGGGAATACATGTGTAATTGCAAATATAGCAGGCACTACAGGTATGTAACAGCTCAGAGTAACAGACACCAGTGCGAAAGTGCATACCCACAACCAATATCAACACAGTCACAGTCACATTATGATAAGCCTAATTAATAGTACAGTATATGGACTGTGTGAACAAAACCATCCTCGTATTTGCCACTCACACACTAATCCTACATATACTTGCCCAATTCACGGTGTAGTCTGATGCCTGACTGTGGTATAGGAAGTCTCATTCTGGCCCTACAAGCATATAAGCTGATATGGTACCATAAACCGGAGCAGCATGCAACATCAACAGGACCAAGAACACTGGCATCTACCCCAGTCTCTACATAGGCCAAATAACATATTCACAATACAATGCCACACAATACTGACAATCTGTCACCAATCACCTTAAGTACACAGACTTCACTACTGTACAGACTACAATAGAATGTCCAGGTTTTGTCCTCAAATATAAGGCCTCCTATACATAACATGTCTGGCAGTCTGATATATCACTGGCTTGATATCAGGAATGGTGTCAGTAAATAATGATATACTGTACATATACACCTCTTACTGCATGACATATGGACAAAGGGTGACAGACTTGGGGACAGAAGCACAAACACAGGGCCAATATTGATGTATTGCTGTGTTAAACAGAAAATTTCTGGGGTAACAGGGTTTGTTGTGACATATCTCTTTTGAGGGATATGAAGTCAGTAACACACATGGATGTCACCATGTATTGACTGCAACCCTCAAAGTATGCTACTGCATTTCTAAAGATAGGAAATGTGTGAGTAACACACCACATCTAAGACTCCAAACTCTGGCCAGTCTGCAGATAGCCCTACAGGTGAGAGTTTCCTCAACCACATAACACTGTCATGCCAGATTTTAAATCATGCAGAACAGCCATATCCACACAAACCATGTTAAACCAACATTACTTCAAATGTAGAACAGCAATACTTACATTCTGTCCCCATGTCTGGAACATCCCCCTCCAGTTTGTTGGCCTGTCTCCACAGTGTTTGTTATAAGAGGTATTTCCAACTACCCTCTGTGATGCTGTTTGTCAGACACCCACATGAAGTCCTGCTCACAATGAAGGAAAAGGGCCAACACCCACATGAAGTGCTTAGTTATAGGAGTGTGTGTCCATGCAATTGGCTATAGCTATAGGAATGATACCACAGCAGTTCCACATGCATTTAGCAAGTGGGGACACCAATTCATGCACAGGCCATCAACTGATCATGAGCATTACCTACAAAAGTCAAGCTGCTGCTTATGAAAAACAGATGTATTTTTCCACATCTTCCAGACAGGCAGAGAGAGACAGACAGAGAAAGTAAAAAATGAAGAGAGAAAGAGCCAAGCATGTTTCTGTATGATCCATGGGTGGAGAGTAGTCTGTGGGTATTATAATGGTTGCCTATATTGTTTACTAATCCATACTGTCACATAATAATTGCACATGGCAGTAGACATTTATGGCTGTGGATTGTCTACAACAACCTATCAGTGTTTGACAACTGTTGGCCTTGTAATGTGGACATTGGGACATATAGGTCCTCAATATAATAATGTAGCAAAACCCACACTGCAATGGATCCTGTCATTATACAATCAGCCCAACAGGATACTGATGTCACACACACAAACACACATACCAGTACTGAGTTTCAAACCCCTATTTGGCTATATATGCTATTACAGTATTATGCAATTATCGTACCCGCCACAGAGCGTACATGTGGGAGAACTGTCCAAAGGTATCTTTGAAGGTTAGTGACATCAGCAGCAGTGCTAAAGGAGGGGTAAGGGAAGTGTAGTAAGTGTGAATGTCCACAAAATCAGATATCAACAAAGACACACACACACACTCTCTCACACAGAAACACACACATTATCACACTTGCTAGGACCAGGATTAGAACTCCTACAAAACTAGTTTGCTACACTACAGCATTACGCAGTTATTGCAAGTGCCACAGAGCTTTTAGGGCTGAAACCTGACCAAAGGGTTATTTTAAGGTGACTGACATCAGCAGGCGTGCTAAAGTAGGGCAATGGGAGGTGTGAGTGTGAATGGCCTCAAAATCATTCATCTCTACACACACACACACACACACACACACACACACACACACAGACACACACTTGCCAGTACTGAGATCCATAGGTTCATTGCTGCACAGGTGTGTAGTAGGTGAATGGGCCTGAAGACTCTACAAGGCTAGGCTAAGAGAATAGCTTGGCATCAGGCCACATGACAATAGTCCCCAGTGTGTCTCAGTGGTGTAGTCCCTGGAGTGGTCCCCAGGGATGGGTATTGTATTCACCATCCACTCATTTGGGTTTCTATTGTGGGTGGCCAGTGATGTGCACTGCTTCCCATCTATGTGATCTATATTCCATAACATGGACAGTATCTGGGTTGCGCACATGTCCCACATGCAAGTTCTTTGATGTGTGTAAGTGTACTTGAGGTCTCTGGGGCATGTTGTGTGGACAGATAGTTATCTTTTGATGTACCATTCCTGACCTCATTTGGTGAGACCTGGCTATGTAACTGAGGTTGTGATTGCACCTACATTGACAGTATGATGCAGGTATTCAGTGGAGTTAGTGGTGTCTGTCCATACAGGGAATGTGTATTAGGTATGGTATTCCCTTTGTGGGGTATGCTTGCAGACTCTGCAGTTGTTGCAGGTGTCCAGTGGGGAACATAGCAAAAGGGCCACTGTACACATTTATTTGGCTACTGAGGGGATGGAACAGGGTGCCATGTCCTTTTATTTGCTGGATAACACACACTCAGTCAGGAGATGTAACACAACAAAGTACTTTCTGATGTCAGTGGCACTGTTGTGGTCAACAGGCATGTAGTCCACTGCTATCACACCGTGGTTACTATGTGGCAGGCAATATGAAGGGGAACTACCAATATAGTGGTTGTTGCATAGCCAAGTGTGTTTGTGTAAGATACATGGGTGGAGAGTGTTCTCTGAGTAATAGAAGGGTTGCCTATACTGTTCACTAATCCATACTGTCACATGTAGGGCTGTGGATTGTCTACACCAACCACTTCAGTGTTTGACATTTGTTGGCCTTGTAATGTGGACATTGTGACATATAGGTCCTCAACATAATAATTTAGCAAAACCTGCCCGACAATGGATCCTGTTATTACACAATCACAGTAACCCCCACACAGGATACTGATGACAGATGCACACACTTACCAGTACTGAGATTCAAACCCCTACCTAGCTATGGTATTGTTACTACAGTGTACTGTATTGATCGCACATGCCATGGAGCTTATAAGATGGCTGTTGTCCCAAGGTACTTCTATGGTGAGGAACATCACCAGCCCTCGTAAATACTAGCATTGGGTGAGAGATCTCAAAAATAATTTCACCCTACACACACATTTACATTTTCCAGGGGTGAGGTTCAAACCGCTATCTAACAATCTTTTCAGACCATTATGTTACGCATTTACCACATGCATCACTGACCTTACATGGTTTAGGATTGGCAACAGGTACTTCTAAGGTGGATGATATCTGCAGGACTGTTAAAGTCAGGCACTGAGATGTGTACTGGGTGTAAATGGGGCCAAAATTTTTGAGGTATGGACATACATATGTACACACACACAAACACTTGCCACGGATGAGATTCAAACCCATACCTATGTAGTTGCTGCTACTACATTGTTCTGCATTTATGGCGCACGCCATGTAGCTTACATATTAGAGAACTGTGCCAAGGTATCTTTGAAGGTGAGTAACATCAGCAGCAGTGCTAAAGGAAGGGTAAGGGGAAAGTAGCAAGTGTGAATGTCCATAACATTAGGTATCATCAAAGACACACACACACACACACACACACACACACACACACACACACACACACACACACACACAGTTGCCATGTCTGGGATTACAACTCTTATCTAACTAATATGCTACACTATAGTAGTATGCAGTTATCGCAAGCACCACAGAGCTTATATATTAGAGAGCTGTCCAAAGGTATCTTTGAAGGTGAGTACCATCAGCAGCAGTGCTAAAGGAGGGCTAAGGGGAGAGTAGTAAGCGTGAATGTCCTTAAAAAGAGGTATCATCAAAGACACACACACTCTCTCACACAAACATTTTCAAAGTTGATATGTCTGGGATTAGAACTCCTACCTAACTAGTCTGTTACACTATAGTATTATGCAGTTATCACAAGTGCCACAAAACTTAACAGTTGGAAAACTGTCCTAAGGAATCTTTGAAGGTGAGTACCATCAGCAGCAGTGCTAAAGGAGGGGTAAGGGGAGAGTAGTAAGTGTGAATGGCCATAAAATCAGGTATCATCAATGAGAAACACCGACACACTCTCACACAAATACACACAGTTTCACAACTGCTATGTCTGGGATTAGCACTCCCACCAGACTAGTATGCTACACTATAGTATTACTCAGTTATCGCAAGCACCATGGAGTTTATATGCTGAAGAGCTGTCCTAAGGTATCTTTGAAGGTAACATCATTAGAAGTGATAAAGTAGGTGTAACGTGAGAATAATAAGTGCCAATGTCCATAAAATCAGGTATCATCAAAGACACACACGCTCTCTCTCTCACAAACACACACAGTTTCCATGTCTGGGATTAGCACTCCTACCTAACTAGGTATGCTACACTATAGTATTACACAGTTATCCAAAGTGCCATGGAGCATGCAGGGGTGGCCCTTGGCCAAAGGGTTATTTCAAGGTGACTAACATCAGCAGG
The DNA here is from genome assembly GCF_019279795.1 of Protopterus annectens. Classification (NCBI taxonomy): domain Eukaryota; kingdom Metazoa; phylum Chordata; order Ceratodontiformes; family Protopteridae; genus Protopterus; species Protopterus annectens. The sequence continues at coordinate 715,029,267 of NC_056748.1, read as the reverse complement.
CATGCTAAAGTAGAGCAATGGGAGGTGTAGTGAGAGTGAATGGCCTCAAAATCATTCATCTCCACACTCACACACACACACAGAGCTTCACAGTTGCCATGTCTGGGATTAGAACTCCTACCTAACTAGTTTTCTACACTAAAGTATTACACACGTATCGCAAGTACCATGTAGCTTATAGGGCTGAGACTTGGCCAGAGGGTTATTTGAAGGTGACTGACATCAGCAGAAATGCTAATATGGGTAATGGGAAGTGCAGTGTGTGTTTGAATAGGCCCTAAATCATTCCTCTGGAAACACACACACACACACACACACACACACACACACACACACACACACACACACACACACACACACACACACTCAGTCACACACAACTTTACATTTGACAGGACTGGGTATACAAATGCTAGGTGAATACTGATTTGTACTATTGTGTTACACAGTTGTCGCAAGCACCACAGACACTATAGGGCTGAGGGCTACCAAAAGGAATGTCTACAGTGATTGACATCAGCACATCGTGTGATATTGGCAAATTGGATGTGTGGTGGATGGGACAGGTCTCATAATGGAAATCTCTCTGTCACTGACTGTCTTGCTCTTCTCCACATCTGTGTGTGCATGTTTGACATATTGTAGTGTGTTGGCCTTGGAATATGTGTGAGTATTCCTATCCAATGTGTGTGCAAAGCATGAATGGTATACAATTTGCTGAGTGTGCACAGCCATCTGCGAATGAGAAATATGTATAGTCCACTGTGTTGTCAGACATGGGCTTCATTTCTCTAAGTGTAGTAGCATGCCCAGTATGACCTTCTGTATTAAGTGTGTGAATCCATTCCAGGTAGGGTTATACTCCATTACAGGGTTTGGTATTCTACACCTACAGCTAGCAACCTGTTTCTGCAGGATATCTGTAGATAGCTTGACAATATGGAGTCACAATGGGTGACAGAGGGATATTGTAACTATTGCTGTCTGTGCTGCTTGTGTTACATGGTTGGTGTTAGTAAAGATATTCAGACATATGTACTATTTTACACTGTGATGTATTATGTCATCAACTACTGACAGATATACTGATTTTCTCACAGTTATTATCTGGGAAATACAAGATGAATGAAGCTGTGTCCAGTATTGTGGTCCGCAGCCTACATATTCTTGCATACTCATGCCATTCTGGAAGGGTAGCTGCAGACACTTGCTGATGGGTCTGTGTAAATAGTCCAGCACCTTGGTACTATGGTGGCTGAGGATCCTCTTCTTGTACATATATCGACGTAACAGAATGGCCATATCCTGCTATGGCCATACCTCTCAGCTGTACAGATTCACCCAGGTTACCCAGAGGCAGGGCTCATATATCTGGTCAGTTCCTCTTCACATTCTGGTTTATGAGCAGGTTTGTAGCCACACATTACTGGGTTTGCAGGCAGGGGTAGTATGGGCACACATCAGAGTTTCAGACTTCACACACTTCATGATGTCCATGCTTCTATACCCCCCACTCTGTTATTCTGTCCTCTTCCTAACATTATGCAAGTGATATCTGAGAAGTATCCCTATAGTTGGCCCTTCATCCCAGCGGTATTTAGGGGTTGGTCCACGGTTCATGCAGTAGGACATGGTGGGCATGCTACTGGGATTTATCAACATGGCCTTGCATTTGTGTTCTGTTGACTGTGTTATGTTGTTAGTTGGGACCCGATGAGATACCATACATTGACACTACAGGTGAGGCACAGATGTTTGACAGAGGAATGTAGGCCATTTGGTAACGATGCAGGCCATCTGTAGCAGGCCATTGCATTCTTTCACTCCTACATTCCCAGGCTGTGAGCCAGTGGATTCCCCTGGGGTGATAGGGAAAGTGTGTGAGGTGTTAATGGCAATAGTTCCTGTCCAAATTAATCCATTGGTCTGGATGTAGGCAGGGTGCTGCTTACAGCTAGGGACACATCTGCATGGGACACCTCTTCAGCATGCTGCATTCTGTGGGTATTCCCATACAGAAGTGGGGTCATACTGTACTCATTCCCAACAGCAAGGATATGACCTGTGATAAACCTGTGGCTGATGGTGGGTGAGCTGAGTGCATGTGTGATATGGAAAATACTTGCAGCTGACTCACAGATTTACATGGGACATGCCCGTTATACTGCCTTGTGCGGAGACATAGGCAGTCTCTCATTACTTCACAACTGTGCCTTTTGTGGTCTGTCAGTGATTGGCCAGGCTACATCAGTATTCCATACTACACAGACATCTAATGTGTTGCAAACCTGTATGTACAATTCCAAAGTTGTGTGCAGTTGACAGTTACATTTTATGTAATCTGTCTAGGGTACTTCCACCTGTGTACTGTGTGTATGTATGACCCACATTCATGGCATGGCCATCTTTCAGATGGTGACAGATATTGACATCTGGACAGTGAGTATGTACAACTGCTGACATGGGTATTGCTGAGAAGCATTGTGGTTGGCACTGCAGTTGTCAGAACATGGCCCTGTCATCCATAGTACTGCCCACAGGCCACCAAGCCACAACCCCCCCCATGCCTACATGCTGATCAGTTCCAGACAATATTGAACACACAACTACCTAACACACCGATCCCTGCATATTGTACACATGCAACAATCTATCCTGTAGACTGGACCAGCTCGGGTAATCTGTGCTCCACTGTTATTACACCTCACACTTACATGTTACTGCATTTCTACATAGGATTGTGGGAGGGGCACACCTGATGACTTTAAACATTTGCTATGACTGTACTGATATTTCAGGCACTCTGTTGGCTTCCATTTCATTTTGTATTCTGACCTATCACGCAGACTGGAGGCATATCAGTAGAGTACAGATCTTAGGTTTTATTGACCTACATTTCAGTTTCAGATTTATTACCCTTCAGAACTAACATACAACTGCCAGACCTGTTGTAGTCTGTCTGTGTAGGTCTGGAGGGAGGCTGTTCACCATTGCTATCAACTGGAGACCTTAGCCCAGCCTTTCTTTATGGTCATCTACACCTGTCCTGCTGGCTGAGGCTGGTGGTGGGTATGTGAGCCTCACTGGCATGCATGTGTGTGTCCTATGGACACACATTTGGGCCACCACATGTACTGCAGTGGTATTTATCACCTTGTCTATTACTGCCTAATATGTTGACATCAGTATTTGTTATGGATTTCATACTGCCCATATAGGTGTTCACTATCTGCTGCCATCTCATTCAGCCACCCGATTCCCTTGCATGCTCACGTCCATACCATAGATACAACAATCAGAACACACTACTCCATTCAGCAATTGATAGGAAGAGTGACTTACCTTGTGTTTGTGCCAGTATTGAGGATGGTGCTGGAGGGCTGACTATGTCAGATGCACATAGTACACTCCCTATACCTATGACATTAGGGTTAGTAGTGACACAAGTACAGGATGTTGGTTATGTAATGTCAAATATTATTCTAAGATGTAGAAGGTCACAAATGTTTATGTAAGACCACAAGAATTTCTTAAGTGGTCAATTTTTAATTTTTAATGTTTAATTTTAAAATGTCATACTTGATATGTGACAAAATGTTATAAAATATTATAGAACCTACCCAGCTTAAATAATAGTTAGTTCTTGGCTGTTGGTAGATTACAAGGTTTCTAGGAAGGTTTTAGCCAGAACTTTTAAATGTATATAAATGTTTTGAGTTATTCATAGTCTTTTTAACATTCCTAATAGAATGCAATTTTTTGTACTAATGGTAGAAAAGAATAGGGAATTGTACATTTTATGACAGGTGCAAAGCATAACATTGTAAGTGTATGACTATGGTATAAAGGTTTTATTTCTTTAACCACAAGTGTGATAATAGAATAATTGAATGTCAATTAAAGTATGTGGGTTTGGCAAGGGTAGTATAAATAAACCCACCAACCTATGTAAAAATGTCTTGAGAAAGCCTGGGAGGGCCCGGGTGAAAGCGCTTGACGTTACATTTTGGAAGTGTTTGTATGTTTCAACGCTGTGCTGGTGAAGCTGTTAAATTAAAGGACTTTTACTCAACGCCTGGTTCGTAATCCTTGTATCCTGATTTTTTCGGATTTCACACTCCCTATACATGGTAAAGCACAGGTAGTATCATTAAACCAACACAGCTGAAACGGAGCAGGAAAAACGGTACTTCAAACGACCAAAAATATAAGGAAATTTATTAAAGTTTGTTAAAATAAAGCGCTTTTCGTCTGGTTTAATGACACAGACTTCTTCAGACAATTACTTCTAAAAAAGGCTTGCTATATATACGCACAGTTACAAGGAGAACCCAATCAACAGGCAAAAAGCAATTAAACAATTAAGCAATGAACTACTACGTACTGTTTTTTAAAAAGGCAGCCACAAATTCATAGCAGCAACAAAAAGTGATGCGTTAGCATTTGTTACTAAAACTATTTTGTCAAAACCACACCTATTGAATTAATATAACTTTGACTTCAGAAAAACTAAAGACAAAAATGTAATTATATAATATTGACTATAAGAAACAGTAAAAAGTTACAAATGTTTAAACATATTTAAAGGTAATAACATTATAAAAGGCTTAAGTAAATAAAAAACTAAGAAACTAAAAAATTAGTAAGCACACAAGCATTTACCAGGATGAAAAGTCTACTAACAATAGACCTGTGCAAACAAACTTGTCATCTACATAAACTCTTGATTTTCAAAATACTGCTTATTGAGCAGTTTTCATTGAGACCAGGGGCGTTGAAGGCATTAAGTCTAATCTGCCAAAGCAGTTCTAATTCCTCTAATTTAAAACCTGTTGGACCACCTCTTTCACTTGCTATAACCTGGTCGATGACCATGAATTTGAAGGAATGGTTGGGAAAAAGAGATATGTTTTGCTAGAGCATTGTCATGTTTATTTTTTCTAATTGCATAAGAATGCTCGTAAATGCGGTCTCGGAGACGGCACTCTGTCTTGCCTACATAAAATGCAAGACAACTTGCGCACTGGGCCAGGTAGACCACCATTTTCGAGTTGCAATTGACCCTATATTTCAAGTTGTAAGTATAGTCTTCAAGTTTGAACCTATTAGATTCTGTAATATACTTGCAAAAATTGCAACTTTGACATTTATACATACCCACTACTCTACTTATAGGTCTCTTTTGACACTCAAACAAGTCTTTTAAGTTTTTTACTCTCCTAAAAATCACTTTAGGTTTGATTCCTAATTTCTGACACAAACCCTGATCAGTCATAAGTACCGCCCAATTTTTGTATAAAATCTCAAGACAATCCCTACTGTTTGTACTGTAAGTTGTTATAAACATAGAGCTTTCGTTAAGTGGGTCAGAAATGGATTTAGACCTTTACGAAGGATATGGATCTAAGTCAAGAATTGTATGTTGGTCGAAGTGGACCTCGTCTAGAATAGGTTTATAAATGCGTTTGTCACGTTTTTGGCCCACTTCTTCTACAGTGTTGCTGACCAAGCTGTCAGGGTATCCTCGATGAAGGAACATATTTTTAAGAAAAGTACATTCGTTGAGGAAATCCTGGTTGAGCATAACAATACGGGCTGCTCTGACTAGTTGGCCTTTGACCACAGCTTGCTTTTGATGATACGGGTGACAGCTTGTATAATGCAAGAAAGAGTTTGAGTAAGTACTCTTTCTATGAATACTAGCTGTAAGTCTCTGAAGTTCAATGTTTTTCTTCAGCTGAATGTCCAAATAGGCAATGGACATGGTGTTAAAAGTAGATGTGAACTGGAGAAAATTAGTAGTCGCATTCAAATAATCTACAATTTGTTCACTGATTGTGGCGTCACCGTCTACTACTATAAAGATGTCGTCAAGGTAGCGGGTGTAGTAAATGAACCTGTCACTGAAGCTACAATTGTTAAAGACAAAGAGGTCTTCCCAGTTGGCCATTACTGAATTAGCTACACTCGCCCCTCAAGGTGAACCCATGGCGACGCCAACTTGTTGTAGATAAAAGTTGTCGGCAAACATGAAGTAGTTGTTCTCAAGTATCAAGACCAATAATTCATTGACTAAAGATATCTCAACATTTTCACCTCCATTCTTTCTCATAAATTGACTGACCCATTCCAAAGCTATGTCGTGTGGTATACATGTATACAGGTCTTTAACATCAACCGTGAGGAAGTTGTAGTTACTGCTAAAGACGAGATTTTTAATGTTGTCAAGAAAAGACCAAGAATCTTTACATATGTGGTTGATTTTCACCAAGTATTTCTGTAGAATGACATCTACCACTTTTGCACAAGGGTATGTAGGTGATCCTCTACCATCCAAGAGTGGACGCATTGGAGGGTTGACAACGTCCTTGTGCAATTTAGGTATTCCAAACAAGTAGGGAAATCTTGGGTAAGATGTACTCATGAAGTTGAAGATGTTCTGGTCAATTCGGCCTTCAATGAACATCTCTTCAATACTGTCCTTTATGGTTTTATAAGCGCCATCTCGAACTGAGTAAGAGGGACAATCCAAGAGTTGGAGCATTCTTGACTCATAATTGTCTTTGTCAAAAATAGCTAAACCCCCACCCTTGTCTAGTTTACATATTCTAACATTATTAAATCTAATGCTGTCTATACATTCCTTCTCAGCTTTAATGTTGTTAGCAAGTGAAGGAAAATTATGACCGAACTTAAACTTTTGACGAATGTCAAGTTAGCATAGTTGTTCGAAAATATTTAATAATGGATGCAGTGGTGGGTTAAAGACACTTGGAATTCTATAAGGGTTTACATTAGAAGTAGAATTACCAAAGAACAATAAATTCAAGTTTAGTTTCCTAGTAAACAGTTTAATATCTAGGATAGTTTGAGCTAAATCCAACTTTTGGTTGGGGACGTACGTGTGACCTTTTGCAAAAAGTTCCACTTGGTCTTGGGTTATGTTAACTGTAGAGTAGTTGTATACTTTAAAGTCATTTTCAACATTAGTCAAAATGACCGGTAACTCTGGTGGTACCAAAAAGCTAGGACCGTCTTGACAAATGACGCTACTTACAGTTAGGTTTGGTACATAACCATCAAGGTGGTTGTAGTCACATTCAGGTGGAACCGAAAGCCAAGTGAGGGTATCAGAAGAATTCGCAGCAAGGGCGACCGATGGTGAATCTAATTCCTGTATTGTTTCGTATTCCTTTTCGCTACTTGGTTCGATCTGTTTGTGAATTGTTTTGGTCTCGCTCCTAAAAAATTAGACGTATTAGATCTTAAATTGTAATGACAAGGAGCTTGGTTAATAAAAACACTTTCATTTTCACTAGGCTCATTCTGTGGAGACCCCTCCAAGCTTACATCTTGCCAAGTGAATTGTTGACCATGGGGGCTTGGTTATTTTCATAGTTGTTCCTTGTGGGTAGTGCCTGAGTGTTGTTGTTGACGCCGAGTTGAGGAGGACCTCCTGGGCATTTCCAAACTTGCGCTTGTGGCGGAGGAGGATAGGCAGTTCCTTCATTATATGCCTTTACATCCCTGTCGATCTTTTTAGTTTTATTATTCTTAAGTTTGTCGAGATATTGGTCAATACTGACAAACAGTCTGTATTTCTCCTTCTCTTCACTGTGGATTGGTCATCAACATTCACATCCTCACCACCCTCAGCCTCTTGCACATATTGATGTATGAGAGTGACAGCAGCCCCTAACATTTTGTTAGATTTGTCAGGTAAAATTTCCCCATCTGTGTATACCGGTGGTGTAGAGTTTGTGGGAAAAAACAGAATGGAAGGTGTTTGCATAGTTTATAGTATTGTGCTAGGCTGTTCCATGTGTAAACTGGCTGATTCTGATACATGTCACCTGCCAGCTATGCTAGTTCTCCTGGATTGCCTTCCTACTGCTGTTTTCCCTTCCCATTGCCTTCCCATTTAAGCCATGAGGCACAGCGAGTATACCCAGTGCTCAGATGTGAACAGAACTGCTATTTCCTGTTTTTTTGTTTTTTTTTTGCTGTTGTTTAAAACCCGGTGTGCAGCACGCACACCCATTTAGGCCATATAAACACTGCTAGGCAGCCTCAGACACACACCCTTCCTTAGCTGTGCTTAGCTAGGGGCAAACACAGGCCATAGAGCTCAAATAAGCTTACAGCATGCATGACACTCCACCTCTTAGACTTATACAATGGTTGGGTGCAAGCTAACACTGAGAGGAAATCTGTGGTTTAGTCTCAGTCCCCTCATTTCCATAAAACAGAATGCTAATTCATTGTTACCACACTCACACTGAGCCTTCCCCCTTAGCAACCACTGTTCTCTGGTAGTGTTGTCTTATGCATGCCATTGACTATTATGGCAAACTGCTGATTTGGGTTTTAAAGCTTATTATCAACTTTTTTCCTATTTTTGGGCCAATCCCGTTTGAGCACCGCTGCCCTACACTTAAACAGCCGAGATCGGCCAAAAAAAAATAAATAAAGTTGTTTTTTATAATTTTGCAACTATTTCTCATGCCAATGGCCATATATTTGGCCATTGGCATGCCTACTACATTGAATACATGCTTTCTTTAGAGCTGTCATGCCTCCGTTTTGTAATTTGCATAAATATATTGGTTAATAACCGAATACATTTCTGCAGGTTACACTATTCCTGCACAGACACCTACCTGCTTCCTGGATTGCTAATTCACCTCAATTGCATGGTTTTCGCCAGCAAATGAGGTAATTAGCATACAGCAGTGGTGCAGGAATAGTGTAGGAGCACTCATGCACATCCCGGGAGCTAGTTCCTGGATCTCTCGGTGGCCATATTGTGTGCAGCAGCTCTTGCACTATTCCTGCACTCTGTGAAGAGCTTGCTGAATCTGGGGGTTTGTCTGTTCTTCAGTTTGTGTTTAAATGTTGGTATCCAGCAATGCCATTGGTGTGGGTGGGATTACATAATTATGTATGCAAATTTTATGTTAATCAGCAAACAGATTTGCACCTATTTTTCATGGGCCTTTATCCAGAGTTTTGATGTTTTCAGTTTGAGAGGTATATAGTGCGATCTTGGAGTTGGTATATATAATTTGCAGGGGTTGTGGGGCAAAAATGCAGATTTCTTTTTTTACATTTGAGTTTTAGGAAACTCTAACATATGGTCTCGACCATATGAATTTTGAGTTTCTGAAACTTGATAATATGACATAAACCCATACATATATATATATATATATATATATATATATATATATATATAAAATTATGTACATGAGTGTGTGTATGTGTGTGTGTGTGTGTGTGTGTGTGTGTGTGTGTGTGTGTGTGTGTGTGTGTGTGTGTGTGTGTGTGTGTGTGTGTGTGTGTGTGTGTGTGTGTGTACATCTGTGTATGTCCAAAGGTTCACAGGTGTATACTAGGCTAACAACCACTGGGGCTTTTATAAGCATAGCCATGCAACCCAAATACATCCCACAAGTTATGATTCTCTGAGATGCATACTTATCCTTCCAACATGTTATTTAAGTCACAAGTAAAGTTTAAATCCTTAGATCTAGTAGTTCTAGTGCTGTTCAACTTGCAGATATGCAAAAGGACCATCAGAGTAGGATCTTGAATGCCTTGTAGGCCAGGCATAAATCGCATCTTTTCTGTCTACAGGAAATAAAAGTACAGAGATGGGGCTTTGAGGCGATCTGCATAGGATATTATGTTTATGCCTTGTATTAATTTTGCGAGGAACCTCTGTGGACATTTCAGTTGTTGCATGTGCCTAGTCAGGTACATACCAAAGAGGCATTACACTTAATGATCAGTCTGATGAGAGCTTAGTACAGTGGCATGAGGACTTCCCTGGACCTAGATACCAAGCTCGTACTTATAAGATGAGTGACACATAATTGTTTTCTTACTACCTTAGATATATGTTGGTCAAAAGCCATGTTACTATCTACATGATTCTCCAAATCCCTGAATTGCTGTCTACCACAAGGGGTGTTTTATCAGTGAGATAGTTTCCTCTGGGTGTGCAACTTCCCAAAAGATACTATTATGCATTTTTGGCAGTGAGTTTTAAGCTGCAGCTTTGTCACCAGTCATTTTTCAATGATTGACCTTCCTGTAAAATGTTAGTATCATGGTGGATTTCTGTGATTGCTCATAGCTTGCAATCATCTGCAAACTTGGTAAGCCACAGGCCCTTAACATCGTGCCTCACTTTCAAAAAATAGGTGCCAAAGAGGAATGGACCCAGCACAGAGCCCTGGAAGACCCCACTGGTGACCAGCCTCTTTGTGGAGGTGGTATCTCCAATCCTAACTTACTGAGTGCTGTCTGTAAGCCGTCTGGCTATCCAGAAAGTTAAATAAGTTCATAGTATATACTACGCCTAATGATCACCAGGGCCTTTATAAGCTTAGTCAAGCAATCCAACCAGATTGTGTCCCCTTGTAACATGTACATCTTAATGATAAGGAGTATGTTTGTTAGGAGGGATATGTTTGTTAGGAGTTTGCTAAAAAGCTATGTGGGGGGATATGTTAGTTAGGGAATATTTACTGTCAGTCTTTGTCTATAAGAGACATAGGGGCCAACCCGGAGATGAATTTGCAATTTCCCATCCAATGGTTTATGGTTAGGGATGGACTCTGCTTCACATGGATGGACAGCCTATTCCAGAGCATGAGGATCCTTTGATTCATGTCTGTCTTGCCAGCATGTTCTATTCATGTTGCAAACAAAGTTAATTTCCATGGACCCAGTGTTTCTGGTGCTGCTCATTTTGTGGATGTTTAAAAGCTCCATCAGAGCTGGATCTAAGAATACTTTATATGTCAAACACAGATCACATCTCAACAACCTGTAGGAGGGTTGGTGAGTTGGCATAATGGTTAAGGTGTTTACCTAATAGAAACAAGGTACATGGTTTCATTCTCACCTTTAAAGGGAAATTGGCTAGGCTTAAAATGGCCTGTAATGGCAGTTAGCCTAATTCTTACCTATAAACCTATGAAACTATGAACCAAGGATAGAGACAGGGCTCTAAGGCAATCTGTATAAGGCAGTGTGTTAATACTCTGGATTCTCTTGGTGAGGAACTTCTGTGGGCATTCCAACTGTTGCATATGCCTTGATAGGTACATGCCAAAGGGGGGATTCTGATAAGGGTGAGTAGAGTGGTACTATAACTTCCTTGGAACTGGGTGCCATGCTCTTACTTATAAGTTGGGTGGCATAGAATGATTTTCTTACTACCTTGGCTATGTGTTGGTCAAAGGTCAGATTACTGTCTAAATATGTTCCCAGATCACTAATTACTGAGTCAGCTTTTAGGGGTGTCTTATTAACAAAGTTAATTTGCCAGGGTAGAAATGTTCCCAAAAGTTACTATAATGCACTTCTTTGGATTGAGTTAGTGTCAAGGGTGTAATTTATGATACCTGCCAATTTGTAGTCATCTGTAAACTTGGTGAGCCAGAGACCATTGACATTAGTCTTGACCACTAAGAAGTAGAAGCCAGACAAGAGTGAGCCCAGCATGGACCCCTGTGGTACTCCACTGATGTCTTGCCTCTTGGTATAGGTGGTCTCATCAATCCTGACTTCTTGGGTCCTACCTGTGAGGCAGCTGGCAAACCAGTGAGTTGTCTAGGGATTTATGTCTAGTTCGGTGAGTTTGCCCACAATATCTAAGTGGGATTTTGTGTCAAATGCCTCAGCCAGGAATAGGCAAGTGGTATACACCATTTTCCATTCATCCCTTGCCTTGCTTACATTCTCAAAGAATTCAAACAGTTTAGACAGGCATGACCTTCCTTTAACAAAACCAAACTAGAATGGTCCAGTGTCTGTAGGGTGCCATTGTTTTGCTGATCATTTCCAAAATAATTTGCTCCATGGCTTTGGAAATTAGACAAGTCACATTAACAGCTCTGTAGTTTCTGGAGTTGGTTGATGGTCCACCCTCATGAAGGGGGATAACTGTTGCCTTCCTCCATTTGCTTGGTATGTAGCCTGTTTTGAGGCTGTAGTTAAAAAGTGACTCAAGTAGTCCTGATAGGTCATTTTTCAGGCTATTTAGAAAGTAACCTGGGATATTGTCAGGCCCCAATGAGGCTGTGTTTGTAGCCTTAGTGAGCATCATTATGACGTGTTTCCTGCTGATAGTTAGAGGAGTTATTCTGATAGGAATTTCACAATGGTGGTAGGGTGATAGTGGGGGTGGTAAAGTCTGAGTTGAATTCTTCAGCCAACAGATTTGTTATGTCACTCTGTTCAGTAAAGGTGGTACCATTTACTACCAATTCTACACACTGTTGTGTGTTACCCTTGAGGTTTTGGACATAGTTGTAGAAAGCCTTGTGGCTATCTTTAACCTGAGAAGCTATCTTGATCTCGTAATTGGCCTTGTTGAATTTAATTAGTCCTCTTAGTTTCCTGTTTAGTTTTATTAGAGAGCTCTTGTCACTATTAGAGTTGCTCTTCCTGGCTTTGCCCATGACATTTTTCCTTTTGTTATATACCCTGTTAAGATTAGGATTCCACCACTGTGGTTTGATTTTGGGGTTTACTTTGGGCTCATACCTCTCAGCTGTACAGATTTTCGCAGAATGTTTAGATTTTTTACTCATATTTTTGGTCTGTTTCTCAAAAAATTGTGGTTTTCTGACAAATCACTGGGAAATCATTGAGGACTGAAGTTCACAGATTCATAGGTTGATATAAGGCTATCGGCCCCAGGGCCTATACAAGCCTAGCCATAACAATTCCCTGGCTATTTCTTCCCACAATATTTACTACCCTGGACCCCTGTCTTGCAGGGCGACTGATGTGATCCCCAGGGTGAATTTCCTATCGCCCATCCAATCGTCAAGTTTCCTTTTGAAGATGCCCAAAGAGGCGCACTGCTTGACATGTATGGGCAGTCTATTCCAGAATCTGGAGAGTCTCTGGGTCAGGAACCTATCCCTCCAGCATGTTTTGTTCATTGTGATGACAAGGTTTAGATCCCTGGAGCATGTGGCTCTGAGGGATTGGGATTTCTTTAAGAGTATCATGTCCAACAGCTCTGGGTTTGACATGGCCTTGTATGTTAAGCAGAGATCGCCTCTGAGTAGACGATATGCGACAGAGTATAGGTGGAGTTTTTTTAGATGGTCAGCATAGGGCATCTGCTTTAGGCCTGTGACTAAGGCACTTGACATTGAACAACACCTTTAGGTTAATTTGGGTTTTATTTGCTGTGTTGTTAGGTTTGTCACTTTGGCATTGCCTAAAAAGGCTTTAAAGGGAGTCAGACATCTGGGGGGGGTTTGACCGGTACAGGCCATCTTTGGCAAAGCAACATCATCTCTTGACCATGTCCTCCTAGGCTGACAGATACTAAATCCCTTTGACTGACATCAGAATCTAAGCCAATTGTTAAATTCAGTCATTTTTTGTTCATAGTGTTACATCACCCTTGGTGAAGGTAGAATGCTGTTCAATGCAAGGCATATACTGGTCTCAGACACGCATTCAGAAAGGTCCATAATGTCTCGCCTTATATAATCCAGACAGGTGTGCCTCAGGTCATTTACACCCAAATAGGCTATGATAGAATCATACTGGTACCTGTGGACAGTGACTTGAGTGCATGTGTAAATTGATGGATCCTGGCTCCAGATAAGCAACTGACCATAATCGTGTCCTTGTCCAGTCTGGTAAGTAGGATATCTGTGTGTCATACAATGGAGTCTCCTATGGCAAGAGTCCTGGGTAAATTCTTTGCTTGCTGTATGGGCCTTGTTTTCGAGGATCCATTGAGTGTAGTCTTATGTAGGGTGATTGGCGTTGCTTCTGGTATATGCTTTAGAGATTTCTGAGGATAGGCATTGTTGTTTGCAAGCTTAGGAGGTCTTTGAGGTTTGGGGAGATTGCTTTTTAGTGACTCAGCATAAGATAGTCTGTGTGTGTAGACACTATGTGTTGTGGATGCAGTGTGTGCAATCTTGAAAACCTTTTTCTATGTGAGATTTTTGCCTTCATGGAAATTGTGCATGTACATCTCTCACATACTGTGCTGGTTTCTTTAAGGATTAAAATGTTGTCAGTGAACACAATTGTTTAATTGTCTCAGGATGCCCATATCTACCAAGCTAGCTATGGTGACATTTGGAAACTGCATATCCACATTTTGTGGACCTTCATTAGGGTGGGATATTGGAGTTTTAGGACTGAGTTTTACAGAGGTCTCCTAGGGTGGTGTCTAGGGTTATGGATTACAGTTTAGTAGAGCAAGGGTACGGTATTAATGTTATCTGATGCATAAGCTAGCTGCTCTGACCTTAACTTTATGCAATGAGCCACTAAATTGCATGCTACAATCCTAGTACTAGTTTTATAGATAAACTTCTGTGTTTTCCAACTCAGACAGACCAGGCAACCACCTGCAGCCACTATGTGGAGTATCCCAGTTCTGTTAATGTAAAAGCACAAACAAATTGTTTGAGAGTATGTGCTACCACAAAACAACTTTAACAAACTAGCTAGACAAGGCAATTTCAAGTCTATTAGACAAATAGCAAAATGATTTCAGCAAATGCAGAAATTGCAGCATTAAGTACAAATAAATGCACAAATAAAACAAGAAATCAAAAGCTGATCACTAAAATATTTTCTGGAGGTGCGATTTATAAAAACAAGTACTTGGCTTATTAAGGGATGGCACACAAAGCAAAGAAATCACTTCAAAGACACAAGTGATGACACCAGTTACTGCTGAAGTCTGTAGGAATTAGCCAAAGGCCTCGCAAATACATTCAATTTATACAGGCACTTAAGATAGAGGAAAATGCACAGAATCCCTTTAACAGGGCCATACTTGCAGGAATACAATGATTTAGTACCAACAAAAATACAAAGCTACAAATTACACAGTAATACTGCCAGTAAAGCTTCTCAAAAGTGCAGTTCTCAGCAGTCATCAAAATATCACAATACTTAAAAACAAGTACAAAAATAGGTAGATAAAAGTAGTTAAATGAAGTGCAAAACAGAATGGTAAATTTTTTTGTAACTCTCATAGTGTGACAAGTTACTAAGCAGATGGGAGCTTTGTGAACATGATGGAGTTTAGCTAAGGAGCAATATTTGTTTACTGAGTTGGCTGTCAGTATTATGGAACTATGTAAATCAATAGGTGGGAAAAGTACATAATCAGCTTACACAACTGACAATAGCAATGCAATAGGACAGAGGGACTTTGGTAGTCAGACTACCATAAGGGGCAAACACTAGAGACACTGGCTTTTAAAATGACAACAGCTAAATATTGAGAGGGTTGGGGAAAAATTCATGTTGATGTGAGAACCTAGACAAATCAGATACTACAGCTTGTTGTCCAAAGCATAAGAGGTCAGCATGTGAGGCAAAATGGCAAGGAAAATATTTTGGCCTAGTGATATACAATCTTAATTAAACAAAGATCAGGATAGTATCCCATCATTAAAACAGATCTGTACAAATCAGGAAAAAAAAAACAGATCTAAGAGCTTTTACAACACAGCCAAGATCCCACCAAAGTTGATTATAAATGCTATGTCCTCTGTTTTTGACAATACTGTCTTCGCTAAAGAACAAAAACAGTTTACTTACAGAAAATTCAAGCTGATGTAAGAAGCCAGACAAATGAGATACTATAGCTTGTTGTCCACAGTATATCAGATCAGCATGTGAGCTAAAATGCTAAGGAAAATGTTTTGATCCAGTGATATATAGTATTAAGTAAACAAAGACAAGGATAGCACCCAATGAGTAAAACAGATCTGTACAAACCAGAAAAGCAGATCCAAGAGTTTTACAACACAGCCAACCTCCCACCAAGGCTAATTATATATGCTATGGCCTCTGTTTTTAATAACACTATCTCAGTTAAAGAACAAAAAAAAAGTTTACTTTAAAAAAATTCAAGATGATGAAGAAGCTAAACAAAACCTTGGAGTTTATGTCTAATTCCATGAGTTTGGTTGCAATGCACAAGTGGGGTATTGCATCAAATGTCATAGCTAGGTCAAGGAAGGCAGTATGCACTGTTTTGCCCTTATCCATTGTCTTGATGACTTTCTCAAAGAAATCTATCAAGTTCAGTAAATATGAACTGCATTTGATGAAACCAAACTTGGTTGAGTCCCATCTCTGAAAGTTTCCTATGTTATTGCTAATCATTTCCATGATAATTATTTCTATAGCTTTGCATATGAGACTAGTCAGACTAATAGGTCTGTATTTCATGGGATCCACTGATGGTCTACCCTTGTGCAGAGGGGTGACTGTTGCACTCCTACATTCACATGGTACAAAGCCTCTGCAGAGGCTGTGGTTGAATAGTGAGTCCATATTTTAGGCTATTTAGCAGGCATTCTGGGATATTAACCAGGCCCACTGAAGCTGTATTCTTGGCCTTAGAGTCCATATGAAAGTCCTTCTCCCTACTGATAGTTGGAAGGGTTATGTTAGATGGTATTTCTTGAGGGGGTGGCTGGCAGTGTGAGGGAGTAAAGTTGAAGCTGTATTTGTCAGCCATAAAATTTACTATATTTTCTGGTTCTGTAAGTGTGGCTCCATTTAACAACAGTTCTGCACACTGCTGTCTGCTGCCTTTGAGGTTTTGGACATTTTTGGACATAGCTAAATAAGACCTCATGGTTGTCCTTGGCCTGGTACACTAGCTTTTCTTCAAAATTTGCTTTGTGGAACTTAGTCCTCTTAGTTGCCTATTCAGTTTAATGAGAGAGTTTTTATCTTTTATTTGGTATTACATTTCCTAATATTAGCTATTGCTTTTTTTCTTTGTTGTACAACCTGTTTAATTTTGGATTACACCACGGTGGTTTCTTTTTTGAGTTGGTTTTGGGATTACTTCTGGTAGACACAACAGCCTCTATGTAATCACTGAAGTAGTTGTACAGAGCTTCAATGAATAATTCTACATAGCTTGCTGTATTTTCTGGGTTAGGGTAGGCTTGAAATTTTGATAGGTTATCACTTAATAAAAGGTAGTTTTCAAGTGACTGGAACGAAAGCGCTAACAATAAACAACTGCTGCGTATGTACTCAAGTCTAGTGCCTTTCCTTATTTTTGTATTGGTTTTAACTATGTATGTAACTGTTTCTGCAATGACTATTTTTTATTCATACATTCGTGCATTTCTTAACTGGGGTAGACAAGCTGAGCCAAAAATAATCCCCTTTTTCAGTAGTAGTCCAGGGAACAAAGCTCCATCATGAAAAATAATATACATGCTAACTTACAGAGACAAAAAACAAATAATCTCTCTCTCTCTGTATATATATATATATATATATATATATATATATATATATATATATATATATATATATATGGTTTACTATTAAATGTTCAATGCACTCTGCGCGAACGGCGACCCCATCGACGCTTGCGCGAACCGAAACACCGAAACCATTTCGATAGCGAACCAACCGCTAAACTCCGACGATCGACATTACCGTCACAAGCGCAACACCTCCACACCCATGCTACCATGGGTCGGATGGGGGCGTAGATTTTGCCGTCGCACATCTGGGCGTCGGTGTAGTGACGTTCGCAGTTCCGCGTTCGGGCAATGCGCGTCGCACAAAACGGGATCGACAATTTGATAGTAAACCTATATATATATATATATAGATAGATAGATATTTCAAAATTAAAATTGCATTTTGATACTTGAGTAAAATAATGTAATTGTAACTTTGACAACAGAGAGGTAAATGCAAAGATAACTGAAGTTGTACAAGTGTACCAAGCTGGAAGTACTGCTGTCTTTTGACAGCCGAAAGTCATGTGGAAAATACAAATAACGCTGTAATAACAGTCAGATTATGTCAAGATTTCAGTATTTTTGTGGTTATCAATTCAGTTTATGTTATCTTTATATAGCTGGTTATTAGTATACAGAGGAACAAGTAGCAGTTTCTAGAATACTTCTAAACACCAACCTTTTCCAAAAAGCCATAGATGAAGCCAAGGACCTGGTAGACTGGACCTTGACCTTGCCTGGAATAGTTTTGTTATGGCGAGTATAACAAAAGGTAATAGACTTAGACAACCATTTGGAAATTATCTGTTTTGACGCAGGTTGTCCTTTCTACTTTTCTGCATATAACTGAATAATTGATCCAAAGATTTGAAAGAATTAGTTCTGTCAAGACAATGCCTTAGTAGTCTGTGGACATCCAAAGTATGGAGAATCCTTCCTCCCTTATTTTTAGGTTCAGGAAGGAAAATGTGGAGATGGATAGTTGGCTTAAAGTAAACTCAGATACCACCTAAGGCATAAATGAAGGATTAGTTCTCAAAGAAACCATGTCCCTATGGAAAATGAGATAGCATTGGCTCACAGTAAGAGCATGCATCTCAGGTACCCTTCTTGCAGAGGTCAGAGCAATCAGGAAAACTGTTTTTCATGTTAGGAACAGCAGGTCAACCAGACTAGCAGGTTCAGATAGAGCAACTGTTAGTTTCTCTAACACAAAATTAAGATCCCAAAGAGGGGCCACTAGTTTTCTTGTAGGCCTCTTATTCAAAATCCCTTTCAAGAACATTTTGACATGGGACTGCATTGAAAGAGGAGGATCCATGGATAGACATGAAGAAATGGCCAAAATATGAACCTTGACTGAGGAATAAGAAAGGTCATAAGACAGTAATTCACACAAATATTGTAGAACCAGAGAAAAACTAGCCCTAAATGGGTCCTGGATATGTTGTTGGCGCCAATTGGAAATCCTTTTCTGTTTGCTAATATATGATTTTCTAGTAGCAGGCTTTCTTGTATCCATTAGTACCTGCTGGACATCCTCAGTAAACAAGTGCCTAAAAGGAAATAAGACCATATCATCTAGGCAGTCAATTGAAGTTTATTGACTTCAGGGTGTATCAAACATCTCCGTTCTTGTTTGAGTAGATCCAGTCAACAAGGAAGCTTAAAGTAATTGCCCTAGCCATTTCCAAAAGAAGGAGAGCCACAGTATCCTGGGCCAGAAAAGAGTCACTACAGTGATCTTGGGAGATTCCTTATGAATCTTCAGAAGTCTCCTGGATATTAGTGGAAAGAGTGGAAAAGCATACAGGAAAAGAAAAGGCATTTGTCTTCCAGGCCTTCTTGTATGGAGCCCTGCAACATAATCTTGCCAGTTGATTATTCAAAGAGGAGGCAAACATGTCTACTTGAGGAACTTCCCACAGATGGATGAAACCTTGGAAGACCCTGACCTAGTGGAAACCTTAGTGGGTCTCCCTGGTCCTGCTCATCTTGTCTGCTACACAGTTTTGCTGTTATGAAATGTAGGATGCCTATAGAGTGATATTGTGCTGTTAAGTTATATCCCAAGCTAACATGGCTGGTCTGCAAAGGGGGGTACAACTGTTTCCTCCTTGCTTGTTAATGTACTACATGACTGTGGTATTGCTTGTAACCATTTGAAGAAGTCCCTCGGACCAAAGATCATTCAGAGAGTTGAGTGCCTTGAACAGGTCAAGCATCTCCTTGATATTTTTGTGCTTGCATCTGTTCTTGGTGTCCCACATCCCCTGCACTTTTATCCCTCATGAAATTGCTCCCCAAGCAAAGTACAAACCATCTTTGATGACTGACTGCTTTGGAGGAGGGAGGGAGAAGGGAATATCTGAGTTTAAGGAAATTCATTGTCTCCACCAAACGATTTCTCTTCTAACAAACCCCACCACTTGGATTTGAGAAGATATGCGTGTTCATGCTGGGAACAAAGATATTTCAGATATCACTGTATCTTTCTCATCTGGAATCCTGCCAAGGGTATCTGTCTGTGGAGGAAAGACAATTCTTAAACTTCGTAATGACGGCTAGAAATTTAAGAATTATGAAACCATACAAGGACGGGAGGATGGTCATCATGGTCAGTCTTGATTATCCTCTAAAGATGTATGAACTGTAATCAGGTGAAACTACATATAACAGAGTATCTAAAAATTAAATTAACATTGATTATAATAAGATTGATATGATGTTAGGTGACCTATTATTACAAAGGTATAACAGTATCTAAACCCTTGATCCCAACCTTGATCCCGGCTCTCTTTGGGATACTGAAAATTCACAAAAATGAAATTCATCCCCTGTTTAGACCCATAGTTGATGGGAAGGGGTCTAAAATAGAGCCATTGGGTAAATATATTGACAGATTATGTAAGAAATGTTTTGACAATTCTGTATATATATATATATATATTAAGGGACTCTTGCCATTTTTTAGAAAATATAAAGACAACTAAGTTTGAAGAATCATTACTGTTTGTTAGCATTAATGTAATCAATGTATTTACTGTAATTCCCTACTCTGAAGGATAGCATTTATTTAGTCAGTCTTTAACACAAGAAAAATTATGTCTACAAGAGTGATTCTGAAGATTGACAACCTACTGGAGACTGTTCTTAATAACGATTTCATTTATTTCAAGGAAGAATATTTTCACCAGACTTCTGGGGTAGCTATGGGGGAGGTTGTGCCCCCATTTATGCTAATGGGGTGCTTGCAGAATGAGAAAAATATTATCCCCAGGATTCAGGAAGCTGTGCATGACATGCAGGAATAGTGCAAGAGCTGCTGCAGGCAATATGGCTGACGTGAGATACAGAAATGAGCTCCTGAGACGTGTACGAGCGCTCCTACACTATTCCTGCACAGACACAGCCCATTTATGTTAATTACCTCATTTTCTGGTGAAACCATGCAAATGAGGTGAATTAGCGATCCAGGAAGCAGGCAGGTGTCCATGCAGGAATAGTGTAGAGTGCAGAAATGTATTCAGCCAGTAGCTGAATATGTTTCTGCAAACTACAAAACGGAGGCATAACAGCTCGTAAAAATGCATGTATTATAAGGGTTAGGCATTAAAACAAATTGCTCCACGGCTACAAAGGTGGCGCTGGAAATCCAGAGGCAAAAAAGTCCAAAACAAATGCTGGTACTCCTTCCACACAAGTAGAAAATAAAAGGCTGCCAGTAGAATAAAAAACCTTCATTTTATTGTAGAAAATCCACACCAACAATCCCATCAGCTTTCAGCCCTTTGCTGAGCTTTTTCAAGATAAAATAAGCTTCAAATGAACACTCCTTATATACATTTAAAGTTCAGCTAATTGTGTAATTAATTGGTTAATTGGAAAAAAATTTTATCCATTTAACCCTTCATTTCCTTTTCCTACAAGGAATGTTTTTAAACAGCCTTTGCAAAATGAAAGTTGTTACAGGTTAAAAATGCAAAGCGCTGCAAGACCCATTCATTTTTAAACTCATTAAGTTGCTATTGAGTATACACAATAAAATAAATGAATCCATCTGCAAGCATCAAGTTACTAAACCGTTTTTTCTTTCTTTTTCCCAAAAGGGATACTTTCAAACAGTTTTTGCAGAATGGAACTTGTTACATAATAAAAATGCAAAGCACTGCCAAGCACATTCATTTTTAAACCCGCTCAATTTCCATTGAATGTACACAATAAATAAAGTAAATCCATCTGCACACATCAAATTAATAAACCACATATATACATTTACATGCTAAGGCCCTCTTATAAATAATAGTCGAGCAAGTATATACTAAACTACATGTCTGTTTAAATAATTTAAAAATTCAAAATTTATGTTGCCTGTCAATAATTGTCATGAAACTTGCTCTCTGGAGAACCCTTTCAATTGATCCTACAGACATTATGGCCTTAAAATTTATAATTTTGCCTTCCTTAATTTCAAGACGCTGCTAATACTGCAAGCATCATTTAGACCTGGCCGTCTTCCTGCATCTAGTCTTAGCTGCCATATCAATTCTTTGTGTTCCAACAGGGTCTCCCAATCACCCCCTCTATCATCTGCTTTTACCTGTTCCAAAATGATGAATTTAATCTCCATATCGGGACAAAAAAGAGAATGTCTATAAAAAGCATTAGTTTCCTTTTTTTTTGTTATGTCATAAAAATGCTCATAAATTCGTCTTCTTAAAGTTCTCTCCGTTTTTCCTGTATAAAAACTTTTGCATTTCATGCATAAGCCCAGGTAAACAATAAATTTAGCATTACAATTATAATAGCCCCTCGGTTGACACAAAAATTTTCTTGATGGTAAATATAATTTGTGTCCATTAAATATCGCTAAGCATTGTTTGCACATTCGCATTTATATGTGCCTTCTTTTATTGCTCACATTTAAACCCGTTTGTTTGGTCTGTTTCATTTCCAACATTTCTTTTAAGTTGGTACCCCTCCGTCTAACAAATCTGGGAAACTCTGGGATCATACTGCCCAACCTGTCATCCAGTCTCAAAATTGGCCAGTATTTTCTTACACTGTTTTCTACAATGCCCGAGTCTATACCAAAGGTGTGAATGTATCCCTTTTGCTCTAAGTTTTGCAATCTATTGCTTGTTTGGCAATCTAACATACCTGTATTAATCAGCAGTGGTTGGTATTTCATCCCCCTATTGGTGCTCACTTCCTTCGCCAGCTCCTCAACCAAATCACTTGGGTACCCTCTTTCAGAAAATCTTTCTTTTAAAAAATTAACTTCTTCTCTGAAAAATTGTGATGTGTTACACATTCTGGAGGCACGAATAAATTGGCCCTTGACTATTCCTCTTTTTTGGTAATCAGGGTGATTACTTTGAAAATGCAAAAATGCATTTGAATAAGTGGGTTTTCTAAACACTTTAGAATTAAACCTATTATTGACATTATCCTTAACTAAACACACATCCAAATAATTTAAGCTATCAAAGCTTAAAGAATGTGTAAAAGTTAAGAAGGAGGTGGTGGAATTGATATAATCAATAAATTCAAATAAATGTCACAA